>NC_073719.1:1440377-1451761 GCF_023634085.1 Falco cherrug
CACTCCTAATCCTTTTGACATTTCAGGAGGAATGCATAAGTAATATTGCATAGCCATGTAATTAATCAGCCTGGGTATTTGTGGTCTACAAAGCATGTATTTCTACTTGCATTAGGATGGGAAGGGTGAACGGTGGGTGGGACAGTTTCTATGTTCTGCCCTTCCACTGTTTTAATTACAGTGGGACACTGCCTCAAATAATTTCCTTTGTCAACTTTGTATGTGCCTTGCATGCTAAGATCATGGCTTGAGGATTCTCAATTGAAATACTTTAAACTGCAATAGAGGAGCTTGATTGTTAATAAACCTAGATTATATCTTTGACATACCAGCCAACACAAAGAGTTTATGGAAACTAGATTTGGGGGTTCTGACTATGATTTTGAATTTTCTTTGCTTTGTTGTGTCTGTGTTTAGTAACAACAGATGCCAGACAGTAGAGTGTTGCAGCCCATGATGTGTCCAAACCTCAGCGCAGCACCTGAGGGACCATCAGCACTCAGACTCTCATGAAGAGGAAGGCAAAATGGCAGTTTATTGAAAGACACAGGCACTTATATACTAGTAGCAGAGCCAGCCCCTTCGTGGGCGGTTTTCTACTTAGTTCCTATGTTTCTGTCACATCATGTGATCTTCCGCATCGCCACATCCCTATGCTACCACAATTCCCCCCTTCCATGCTGACAAAGACACAACATTAAGTGCATTGGTGACGATGGTCAGTCATGTGAGCCAAGAAAACATACTATGCCTCTGCTGTGTCTAAGCGAGACTTAATAAATGCTACTAGTCTATTAAAAATGCAAGGTCCGAAAGCTAAAAGCAACATCAGAATAAGAAGAGGACCAGCAAGACTAGATAATATAGTGGTTAGCCAGGGTGATTGGTTAAACCAGGATTCATACCATGCTTGCTGTGCCTCACGTTCTCGTTTACGCTGTAACAAACCCTCACGCAATTTCGCTAGTGAATCTCTAACTATGCCCGTGTAGTCTGCATAAAACAGCACTCTTCCTGCAGGGCTGCACAGAGGCCACCTTGTTGTAAGAAAAGAAGGTCTAGGCCCTGCCTATTCTGTAGGACCACCTCCGATAACGAGGATAGGGATTTCTCTAGGGCCGAGATAGATCGTTCAAGTCTTTCTAAATCCTCATCAACTGCTGCGCGCAAGGAGGTCCAGCCGTTCCGTTGTTGAACTAGGGAGGTGATGCCAGTCACCGTTCCTGTGATTCCAAGTGCCATGAGGGTTGCGACCGTTATGGCCGTTATCGGCTCCCTCTTGACCCGGACAGGTGGTGGTTGTTTTTCCCAGTGTGCATATACGTCCTCCGAGGGATGATACAGAATCCTTGGCATAACTAAGACTTGGATACAAAAATCAGTGATGTTATTAAAAGGTTCAAGTGATACACACGGAACAAATCCACCACCCTCCTTCTCCGGGAATAATCCATTTGATGTTTCCACTAAAGGACTGTTGAGAGATGTTATAAGCACACAATGAGACCCAGCTCCTTTTCACCCGGCCCAGACAGGTTCCCCCCCCCTCTGATCGCTAACATCATGAGGCCGATCTTAGACGTCTCCCACTTACATGAACCGGGGTTATCCGCCGTAGAGAAATTATAGGTGCTTTTCCAAGAAATACCTTCATAAAACGGGGGTTTGATGTCATAGCAGAGCCAACAGGGGTTAGTAAGGTATGGATTAGATTCATTCAAGGTCAAATACATCATCTGCATCATGGACCAAAGGGGATAAGGGTCAGGGCTTTCGGTATGAGTCTGTTGAGGGACAAATTGTACCTTTAAGCTATTCGGGAGTTGTGTCAGGGGTGCGGGTCTGTGGGGGTAGAAGCCCTGAGATTACTACGTTGGAGCCTAGGGGTTGAGGTTGATGGGTGTACCGTGGGGGTTCTTTTATGATTTTAATAAGGGTGCCCCTATCAGTACCTGATGTCCAAAGCATTATTCCCCAAGTTTTGCCAATAAACCAAGCTGGATCGGACGGGTTTGTGACGTTTATCCAGAGGTACCTACAAGTCCCACAGTGCCATACCGTCCCACCATCAGTTTTAGAAGGGGTCTTACAGCCAAAGGGACCCCACGTTACCGTAAGAAATCTATCAGGTTGACTCAGGGTCCAAGCTGCGGCAATAGTTTCGCAGCCCCAGTAGGCACAATAAAAATAACCAGGGGAATTATAATAACTCCTACTGGGATTTGAACTTGGGCACCAATATGTATTCCTACCCCCAGTGTCCCATCTGCTACTGTTACTAGCACAATTCGGGGCTCACCAACCGTCCAGTAGATCTGGGCCCATCAGCTGACAGACCGTGACATTGAAGGAGGGAGCACCCGGAGTCACTATAGATTGTGGTATTTGCAATTCTTGAAGTTGTATCAGCGTCCCGTTGTACGGGCAATCAGCGTTGACCAAGGACACCAAAACCAGTAGCAGTGCTAAAAACTTCAGATCCCTCCTTTTCCATTTAATGTGACCAGGCTTTCCACAGTGATGACACGTCTGTGCGGTTAAGACTTGCACCAGCAGGGTTGGTGTTTATGCTTTCCCTGCTGTTATTCCAGATAAGAGAAGAACTGCTGCAATATGTTCCCATCAGTTCCATAAATCAACTACATCATTACATGCTTCATCCAAAGCTATATTGCATTTAAATGCATTATGCTTATCAGCATTCATGTGTTGACTTATGTGGGTGTCATGGTCCCATCATAGCTTTCCACTACATTAGTGTCTACATAAAGACAACTATCAACATTCAAAGTGCAAACAATATCAACTTCTTTTGGGTTAACATTATACAGAGGTAATCAATTATCCCAGATATCAAGACTTTCAGTAAAATTCTTCATTCCCCACATACATTCACTTTTTTTGCAACAATGTCTGCAAGTCAGTTTCAAGGAAGGGCACACCAAACAAGGACTGGTTCAGTAAGGAGGCCACACATTAGTTGTTGGGTTGACTGGCGGCAGCAGTGCTCCCATGATCCGGCACACTAAGCTCAGGCCACACACAGCGAGCAGATATCCATCACGGACCATCATCAGTGGAAACACAAGCATCACCTCTCCCCCAAGTGAACAATTCATGCGGTCCCGACCAATGCCCGGTACGAGGGTCTTTCATGCATACTAAGACACCTTCATGCTTTTGCTGCTTGTCACCAATTGACACAAAATGTCGCACAATGGGAGGCACCGCATGATCGGCAGAGATTTTCAGAAAGTTCAAAACATAACATGCTTTCTCTAATCATTCCTCTGGGGTCATTCCCTTAATTCCCCGGGGGGTTTTTTTGGTTTTTTTTTTTGAGTTAGTGCCACTTTATTAATAGACTCGCACAAATTTATACCCCCAGCTAAAAATACACACGCTACGCAGGCTTTGTTATGTACAAGGTGATAGGTTAAAACTACTCGTTCACACGCTTCCATCTCCCCTATGATTGATCCCGGTGAGGTGCCCACACGCTGCTTCCCCCTTGAGCAGGCATCCTGGTTTTTCTCATCTTTCTGTCCAACTCTCTAATCTCTCTGCAAATACAGTTTCTTTGTCTCCCTTGGCCTTGCATATGTCCTTCACAACACTTGCAGCTTGTTACAGTTTCGGCCTGCTGTTACAACAAAGTTACTTGGTTTGGATTGCTCATAATATGCCCATTGACTTCCAGCCATTCCACAAATCCCCCTTTTTCTTTTTGAGCGATCCATACCCCTTTTATTATTCTGTCCATAATTCTCATAAAGCAATTCCACACACAGCCCAATATCATTAAAAAGCTTACAATGGCAATTAATACCGTTATCCCATGCAGAAACAAATCTTTTAACCATCCAGTAATTCCTAAACTCTGTAGCCAGTCCGTTAACCCGTTCTCAATTATTATAGCCCGTACATTTTTTCTTAACTCAGCAAGCTGCTTATGAATAGTTTGAATGATCAGTCAAATTCATATGCTTTCCTTAGCGCTGTTCACTATAGGCTATTCTCTACTGTTCATGCTTTTTCCTTATCTTCCAGAGGTGAGATCACATTCCTCCTTTGTTTCCGTCTCATCCTAGTTTCTTCTCATACTCCCTCAAAGTTATTTAACTCTTTGCTGCAGGACCGCAGCTGCACATTCTCAAAGCAAGGCCAAAACTGCACAACCTCCCGGGCTCGGCTCGCCCCGCCGTGCCATGCCCCCCACGGCCGCCCCTGGTGCCTGCTCGGCTCCTCCCCTTGGGCTGATCTATACTAGATGAAGGGGGGGTTGCCACGTCTGAATAACTCGGCGGCTGTTCTCGCCAGCGCCATGTTTGGGTGTTGTCCCCTGCTTTGTCTATTCTGCGCAATCTGTCTTCACCTTGCCTAATAGCCTCCCGCACACTACTTTCTTTTTCCTTATCCCTTTCCTGCGGTTCTTGTTCCTCAACTTTTAATCTCCGCAGTAAATTTGCCAGATCATCTGTCGGGTATAAGTTCTTTTGATCCTGCTTTGCATTCTTATCTTCTACCGGATAGCATTCCGTCTTTCTTTCTGACGGTGGGCTGTCCGGTAAATTACCCGGTGGACTAGGAGGAGGACTAGGAGGTTTAGAGTCCCCTGATATTGAAGTGCCCACCTGCGCTTCCTGATTTATTCCCAGGAGCCGAGGACGCTCCATACCAAATATAGATACTCCTGCCACAGCCCATATTTGAGCCCCTTCACATTTTTTGTTCATAGCACGACATATCTTACCCCAGGTTGAACCCCACGCCGTCATGCCCGCTTTCTCAGATTCCCAAATTTCTTGTTCAAATTTTTCCCACAGTTCACAACACATAATATCTTGCGGGTTAACAATCAACCCTCTGCCCTTCATCCATAGGATGATTTCTGTTATATCTTTCCCCCCACCTCCTTCACCCATTTTTTCAATACCTGTACCACAAAATCAATATCAACATCCTTTTCCGGCTTCATCACCCCTCCAGAGGTCCAGCGTCGTCCAACGCGCTGCCTCCCAAGATCACATCGGGGTCACCACTTGTTGCAGCTCATGACGTGTCCAAACCTCAGCGCAGCACCTGAGGGACCATCAGCACTCAGACTCTCATGAAGAGGAAGGCAAAATGGCAGTTTATTGAAAGACACAGGCACTTATATACTAGTAGCAGAGCCAGCCCCTTCGTGGGCGGTTTTCTACTTAGTTCCTATGTTTCCGTCACAACATGTGATCTTCCGCATCGCCACATCCCTATGCTACTACGGTAGAGGAATACTGTGTTTTCTTTGGGGAAACAGGGGTGTTAAATGAATGTTTTTGTTACTTTCTTTTGAGGTAAGAAAAGACTAGCTTTTGTGAGGCTACAGAAGGACATGGCATGTCCCTCCCTCCCTCCCTCCCTTCCTGCCTTCCTTCCTTCCTTCCTTCCTCCCTTCCTCCCTTCCTTACTTCCTCCCTCCCTTACTTCATTCTCACTTCTTTCCTCCTTTCCTCCCTTTCTCCCTGCTTCTTCCCATCACCCCTTCTCCCTAATTTCTCCCTTCTTTCTTTCTTCCTCCCTTCCTCCCTTCTCTTTTGTCTCAATTTACAATGAAAGCAAAACCCAAAGCTTTAGTAATCTCTCAGAAAACAATGTTTATGTTTGCCATCCAGAACAGAATTGGACCCATTGAAATCATATCTTAGAATACCAGCTCTCCTTGCAATGGCAGCAGCAAGTAGCACACAGGCATTTTTATGAAGTGGCACACAACAGTTTTCTAGAACAAAGATAGAAAAGGAAGTTGGAAATGACTGAAAACTTGTGTTCACCAAAATGGGAATAAAACTCGAGAGAAACAAAAAACTTATTTCCTTCTACTTTGACGAGACCTGGCACCTGGCGTGCTTTTTAAAATACATAAGGCACCATTCTGCGGAGAGAGATGTTGCCTTCCATTGAGAGAAGGCATTGATAACCACTCAGTGATCTACCACATTTTAAATCTGCAAGATGTGTTTTTTCTTACTTGTCAAGGAAATATCAATAATATCAGCTGACTTGCTCCTTTCCTGGGCTGTAATGTTACTTCAATGCATACAAAGCTACAATGAAGGCTACAATATAAGGACTGAATCTTGATAAACTTCTTCAAAAGAGAACAGAACATACTACAATCTTCATAGTGCAGTCTTAGGCACTACACAGTTTTTGACATATCTAGAGTTTGGACAGGACACTGAAATCACAGCTATCATGAAAAATCAACACAGATATTACAGATAACTGTATAATTTTCGGTATGCCACAGATACAACAAATGTTGGAAAAGTCCATGTTGCATCATGGTCATTAATGAATTGAGGGATGGGGATGGGGTGTGTGTGTGGGGGAGTATGTGGGGAAGGAAAGAAAAAAATTAAAAATAAGAGAATGATCCATTAACCAATTCTACATCTTTATAGCCTGGTTTATTTTAACTACTGACACGTTTTCAAGGGGATATTTTAAAATGTGTGTATGAAGGTCCTTCCTGTGACATATTAAGCTCTGAACTGAACTTCCAACACCCACATCAAGAGACCTATTAAACTTCATATAACCTTTGGTTCTGTTATATAAATATGAAGACTTTCTTCCTTGTACTAGGCTTAGATGGTTTTCAGTCACTTTCATGTTTCTGTTTTTAAAATTGTCAAATGGAAACTGGTAATAATAATTTGTGTGTCTGGTACACATTGATATTTTTGGTACATTTGCTCTTAAAGATAAGCAGATGGAGGTTTATTAAATTCTATAAAACTATATGTTTTAAAAAGATAGAATATGAAGGCAGCTTGAAAAGGCATGCTGAGCTAGCCTTTTTAACTGGTTCAGAACCACAACAGACAAATTGTTGGTAACATACTTTATGTTGTTAATTGGTTATGGTCTCTTATGGTCCTAATTAAAAAAATAATTGAGCTGTGTCAGATGTTTTTCCTCACTTTTTTTTACTTCAGAAACAAACAGCCAACCTATCTATTTCCCATTCAAGTTAAATAGCCAAATGACAATAAAAATCTGGCAGAAATCCTCCTTAAACCAATGACAACCGAGAAAATTCACCCTGGATTGTCACTCTACTTTACTTTCACATATCAAGCCCATAATATGGCAGTCAAGTTTGGTCTGCCTCTTTGTGAATCTCTTTGCTCACGTTACGAGTGGAACAACTGATCGAGAATGGCAGTCATATTCTTTAAAAGGTATTTCTGTCTCTCTTACCTTGAATACTCAGTTCTTTTAAGGAAGCACTTCAAGGCTCTGTAAGCTCAGGAGGAAAAGGGCTGAAGGGCACACTGGGCAAGCAGCAACAACAGCCTGAAAAATGGCAGAACCCATTGCAGTGGTTCCTTGCTTTAACACCTCTGAATGAGTGTTCAGGGTGTTTCATTTCAGGAGCACAGCCACGATGGAGACTATTGCAGGTGGCCTCAGCACTCTCTTCATCCATTTTGTTGCTATCACTGCACAACATATTTCTAATAAAAAGGCAAAAGGTGTTTCCAGGGGAGATGGCAGAGAGAGAGCTACGATACCAGGTGTTGGACATGATTATTCCAGTCCTAAATATGCACAGAGAACTTTGACCTGGGATTCCCATGGAGTGGGGTGGGGGTGGGGATAATCTAGTGATTTTCTAGGCAGATGTTACTGAGTAAAGGGAGAATTACTCTTTGTGAAATTATGACTTATAACACCTATATAATCTTGAAGAGTTAGACTCCTACAGTTCAAACTAGACAAGGCATTGATTTTGGAATTGCAGTGGGATAGGAAGATGGCAAACTTCCAGGTGTTTTTCAAAAGAAGCCTCTCAGTCCTATTTTGAGGTCTTTTAACTATTCATTATGTCCAATTCAGTATTTCTAACTACAGGAATTGAGAGATTCTTGTAAAGCAGCAGCTTTAATGTATTGCCATATATGTGGATTGTCCCTTCATTAAAGGAAAGGCCCTGAAAAGATCTGTTTGTGTTGTAGCACTTGTATCATCAACAAGTCACAGCAAAGAAGGGTGTTTACATTACTATAAATAAATAAATAGATAAACCCAATAAAATAGTTATATAAATGAAAAGTTAACGAGGAGTACGCTTTATACTTCCAAGGCTTTCCCCACAGACACTGTCATCTGAATCCTAAACACTAACCTGCTTCTTTCTGTCTTGAAATTAATACATCTATGCTTCAGTCTCTGCAGCTTATACATGAGAACTTAAATAAGGTGTATTCTTTTTGTAGCATATCTGTTGCTACAAGGAACTCACTGTGGTCTGAAGTACCTACGCTTAGAAGCTGGGTAAAGAACTGAGAGGTAGTTGTTCTGACCTACAGGATACTATGAGTATGTTGCTAAGAGGTCCCAACCTAATTACTTGAAGTTTGGGTAAGACTTATAGAGGGTGTATTCATGCAGATTACTACAATACTGAGTTGTGCATCTCCATTCAGAGGATGAGATTTATCAGTTTAGCCACAAGTAGGCCACTAAACAAAAAAAACCCAACTCACGCACCTGCCCCCTGCAAAAAAAGAATAAAAAAAAAAAAGAAAAAGTTACAAGGACCTTAGCATAGTGTTGAAAACCATATTCACCTCTCCAGTTTTACTTTCTCATGGTTATCCCTGGAAGCGACCATTCCTGGGCTGGGTTTGGCAATGAGATGCTGGGAGATTTTTACCAGTCGAGAGGGTGCTAGAACAGCAGCCAAGCACAGGGAAGGAGAAGCACTGTGCTGCCAGAAAGGAAGATTAGCAAACAACTCAGGAATTCTGAAAATAAAACACACAAGAATATATTTACTTCAGCGAGGATAAAGGGTACTCATTAGTAATTACATTCATCAGTGGAACAATTCTACTTTAGTCTGTCTTATATTTGGGGGTAGTTCTTGTTTCATCCAGATCAAACACTCGTTCCTAAAACATAGATGCCTGAGTAAATTGTTTTCAGTTCCAAGGCAATACATAAGATCTATTTTACAACATGAAAAAAAATATTTTATCAATCACCTTAAACACATTTCTGTAGCTATTATTAGGAACTACTTATACTCCTTATTGCATAAAGTAAAGTACATTCTCAAATGGCACAAATTAGTTACACAGGAGGAATATTCCAGAGATTTAAGTACAGAATGTTCTTCCTTTGGATTAACATATCTAGACACTTTTGGATTCCTAGCTAACAGTATAGATTATATTCTGGTATAATGGTGGACACTTTTTCAAGGCCATTGCATCGTTAGATCTGTTTATATTAGGCCAATGTTTTCCCAAGAATATAGCTGACAGCTTAACCTTGTTTAGTTTTCTTGGGAAAGACTTTTCATTGCTTCCTGCCTCAGTTTCTACAGTTACCAAAGGAATGTTATCGCCTGTTTGTATGTGGCGAGAAAATGATATTTAAGTTCTTTATAAATGGTCATAGGATCTATAGATAAAAAGATCACATAAATATTAGCATTTTATAGTTGTTGAAAATCTAGTAGTCAGTATTAAGAGATAATTCTTCTATACTGTGAATGGATGAGAGGACACAGATAATGATTTGCCAATCTAGACAGAAAAATAGCAAAATAGCCCATTATCTGCATTTTCATCTGATAATAGTATTTCTAGGGAGAGGAAAGAAAATGCAATCAAGTAGGGACCATGGCCTTTTATTTTCATGAACATTGCTTTGAAACAAAATGGAAGCATTCATCTTATTTTGTTGGTATCGGCCCTCCTCAATACTATGAATAAATATGGCAACTTATCAGGATAACATCAATATCGCAACAAGATAAATGTTTCCTTTTTGTAAAGTAAACCCCTACCACAGGTCCTCCAGTATCAAAAGAAGGTAGGTACAAGTTGAATTAAGTTGCATTAAAACAACTCAATAAATCAAATATTCAAAGCTCTCAGAAACATTTGGAGATTTGCAATGCATGCAGAAATCACATTTAAAAGTGGTGGCATTGAGCCAGATTCAGGAAAGATATAGTGAGATGGAGACGAAGTCTTCTAAGCTTATGTTCATAATAATTTTAGTTGTCAAAGTAACAATTATGATGCTCTTTCTTATAATTAAATTTTGGAAATTGACCTATTTTAAGTGAAAGGCAAGGAAAAAAATTCTATCCACCCACATCTGCTGTTTCCTGGATACAAGCCAGTCTTTCAGTGAAACACTAACTCACAGTGCAACAAAGAAAGGAAAAACATGCCCCCTCTCTTTACCTGATTAGAGGATGTCTCATAAATGCATTCCCTGGACAAGCTTTATAATAGACTCATCCACTTTGTGTTCAATTGTAAATTCAATACCTACCACTATTAGCAGTTCAATCTGTTGAACTTCATCCTGTTAAATATTTGGTAATAAACAGGACCAGGCACAAACAATAAAAATAATTGTACATATTTCTTCAAAGTAGTCATTGCAACTTGGGATTTTAGGTTTGGGTTGTGGGGTTTTTTAATTATTTTTATTTTATTTCACAGTAACTTCTTGGTAACACCAGAGGAGGAGCAAATATATTGTGTGATATGCAAAGTCTGAGTGAATTAGCCATAGTTGTCATGTGTATTCAGATGCAGTTGTTTAAGGTGAAAATATTCTAAATGCAGAGAGCTGTTACATATGGGGAAAATTTCTGCACTGCTTATCAGCTGTTTTGCTCATTACTATTAAGCATGGACTCTGTCAAAGCAGCAGAATCCCAGCTTGGTAGGTTCCTTAGCCCCGATGAGCTGGAGCTGCCATGAACTCCCATTCCTTAGAGATATCTAGCAGTCCTGCCTGGGAAATTCTACCAAACCAAACTGTATGGCCCAGTTCTGCAGCACTTTCTAAAAGTATAACTGCAAATCCTGCAAAAAATGCGTTCCTTGTGTCCCTCTCTCCTGAGCAGCCAGCTCACACTGTCTTCTGATGTTGAGTCATATAAATAAAACTCTGCAGAACCAGGTGAGCAGCAGGGAACTTGTGGAAAAGGGATAGAGCTGTTTTATGTGCAGACAGCTGCTAGGCCTGTTCTTAGGCTTCTTGACTCAGTAAAGCACCTATTTAATTTTGAAGCACATCTCACCCCATTTCACTGCTTGTTGGACCCGTGGTCCAGAACTCCCTGTGTGCTTTGCATCACTTGCACCAGGAAATCTGCCTTCTAAAAAGCCTGTTGGTGCATGTATAGCTGCCCATTCACTGCTGCTCTATTGGCAGTCCTGATAACGGCAATGGCACACACGAATTTGGAAGGTAACCACAAACCTGTGCTTTTCAGAATCACTGAAAGAACCAGGTTTCTACCGAGAGGAGCTTGTCCAGGCATCCCCTAGTGGATAAATGTGTTTATCACAGATGTTTTA